>NC_054704.1:41049220-41059220 GCF_016097555.1 Gigantopelta aegis | reverse complement strand
ACATAAACAAAAAACCATGTACCACGGAGCAATGGTTGGAATTAAATATCAAATCCCTATTAGCACAGTGAAACCAGTCTACACCGGATCATGTCGGGGACCTAATATTTAGACAGGATCCGGTATTTAGAGGGTCACGTTTTAGAATTTAAAACATTCAGGATCATGAAACGTGTCTGGTTTTGACAGGATTCCAGTTGGTTCAGGGTCTGGTTTAGGTCTCACTACACAGATGTCATCTGCCATTGAAATCCATGTTAAACTGCCCAACTTCAAATGAAGATTGCCAATAGAACAGGTTCTCGTCGACACTAACAACATACACCATTGCGAACATACATTATATAAGCATTTATTTCTCAGTTTTTTGTCACATGACCACATCTGGCTGTAGTACTCTGGTTCTCTTGAACTATACACCCATGCCCCAAAAGGTCAATGCACAATATTACAAAATAACATGGGCAAAATACAGCCAGAAGGTTTACCATTAAACATACATATTGTTTCACCATTTCCTAGAAGTGAATATGTGAACTATAACATGTGTCACAATTAGGAACTATAGTGGACCGTGATGGATGAACTTTCAATCAGAAGTGAACTGTATAGTGAGACCTTAGACAGGTTTCACTGTATTACATTATAATAAATATATGAAACCATTGTCACATACGTTTCCATTGTAAATATATCCAGAACCCCTCTTAATCCTTTATAAGATTAAACATATTTTTACAAAATGATTTATGAAAGTTTTTAGAATATGACATATTTCAAAAACCAATTCAAGTAAAAATGTAGACATATGATAGAAAACAAAGAGCCACTTATTTGGACCAATATAGTTTCATTTGTATTTACAGTTTTTATGAAGAAATGAAAGTTATTATCATATAAATGAGTTATTAGAAAGTTGAACTAATGATTAAAATAGACACTGAAAACTTCACATCAACAAACAAAGAAGAAGTTTAGTTTGTTTAACTACACCACAAGAGCACATTGATTTATTAATCATCGACTGTTGGATGTCAAACATGTGGTCATTTTTATGTATAGTCTTAGTGAGGAAACCCGCTAAATTTTTCCATTAGTAGCAAGGGATATTTTATATGCACCATCCCACAAACAGGATAGCACATACCATAGCCAGAGATATACCATTACCAATCGTGTCACAATAACATTGCAACTTTCTTAAATTAAAAATATTTCCTTCTGCTTTTCCCCCTGTTCTTAATAAAATACATGAAAAATTTCATATTTAACATTCCTATTTTCAAACACACCATGGCATTTGCTTTTTACTCATTTGGTATGTTGAAAGCTAAACTGAAAATATTGTACTTACCACATCATTATATTCTACTATTGGAGGAGCTAAAATAAAAATAAATAAATTTTTACAAATATTTTATTGTGAAAGAAAATTAACTTTAAAATCTGCTTTAAAACTAAGTTAGTAGCAAGTTAATTGGTAAGCTTTTTAAAAAGTTTAAATATTATTATATGAATAAAAAAAAAAAAAAGAGAGAGAAGAAATAAAAATAAAACTGGTGATAAAAAGTACCGCGTAAGTCAATATTTATTAGCTGATCAGGTTACCCAAAAAATCTATATTTTTTAGTCTGGCTTTACAGTCATTTAATGTTTATGAATAAAATAAAAAAGCATACATAAATTATTCATTGATGTATGATATAAAATATTTTACCACAAATAAAATTAATCACAACATATATGTGTGGATATTTTTGTTTGTTAACAAATAAGATTTTTTTTTTTTTTTTACAAAAAGATAATATCAAGTTAAAAAATATACAATCAATTATCAATTTTTATTTGTAATTAACTTATAATTAAAAAGTTTACTGTTAGAACTTACCAATTTGAGCTCGCTGGACAATAGTCGTCATGGTTCAGCGGTCATACAGAAATCACCATCTTGAAAGTACAGTTATTCTGGTAAAAAAAGAAATCCTCTGCAGACTTTAAATCCAGCAGCTCTCTCACCTGTCAAAAATAATTACAGGTGTTCTCATATAAAAACTCTTATCAACTTGAGGAGAGGCACAGAGGCATGTCAAAAGACAAGGAAGCACATGAGCCAGTTTGCCTGGCGAAACAAACTGTGAGACCCGGCTAAGCTAATCCACATCTAAGTGGGCTGATCACCGAGGACACGTTGAATCACAGCTGACCGGCGTATTAACGTTCGTAATCACCGTAAATCAAAAACACTTCAAGTGTGCCGTTACAGTCCAAACGGTCGCCTGCATCATGCCGTCATAGCGACCACTTATTGATCAGTGGGTCGATTGGTTTATCAGTGTTTGAGTGACAGATAAGATTATCAGAACGGAGGTATTGTTCTCAAGTACGAAAATGGACTTAATTCCGTCTGTGAACTTCTGTTTACTGGGTATTTAGCAGCCCGTGTTGTGTTCCCTCAAGACAGCAACATTCATACAAAAGCACAAAAAGATACAATTGATCCATTGTAAATGCACAAGATTTAGGGCCTGGTTCTTTTGTATCTATTTCTGTGGTATCAATCTGTTCTAGTTCAATAAAGATGTTATCAGCGGATAAATTCTTGTGTGCTGAGCAAAACATGTGTTTTGTTGTCTTCCTTGCTTTACTTGACGCATTAACATTGTAACGGAATATATTCTTATGGTTATTTGATAAACAGTTAATAACAACCAGCCATTAGTTGTGATGCCAAAATTATGGACTCCATCACAAATCTAAACTCAGAGGCATATATCATGGGAGGAATTAAGATGGAGAAAGAAAGAAGGAAATGCTTTATTTAACGACTCACTCAACACATTTTATTTAAGGTTATATGGTGTCAGACATGTTTAAGGACCACAAAGATAGAGAGAGGAAACCTGCTGTTGCCACTTCATGGGCTACTCTTTTCGATTAGCAGCAAGGGTTAGATCTTTTATATGCACCATCCCACAGACAGGGTAGTACATACCACAGCCTTTGATATACTAGTTGTGGTATACTGGCTGGAACGGGAAATAGGAGTTAAGATTGAGAGGCAGATATTTTTGGGCACACAAATGTTACCTAGCACTGACAAGCCAAAAGCATGGAAGGGGCATACGCATATCCCTCAGTTTGTTTTAATTTACTTGAACACCAATATAAGTACATTAAAAATTATAGCATACCTTTAACCCCCATCCACGCCTGTATCCACCCTTGGTATTTATGAGAACATTAATAAACAGTTAAAATATTGTTATTATTGTAAAACAACAGTATTTTTTAAATTACATATGATATATAAAACAAAACTAGATTAAATAAGACAATACAATACAAATACAAATACTCTTCCCCTCCAAAGTGAAACTACATCCTGGGGTTGTGGGTTGATGTGTTATGGGTCTTGACTGGATTATAATTGTATCCTTGTGCTATCATCACCTCCAGTCTACCAACTGAGTTAACAAGGAAAATCCCACAAGCTTTTCATTAATTTCATTTCACTTATAGTTATTTATGTGCTTCTATCCAATTAAGCTTAAAGCATGTTGTCCTGGGCACACACCTCAGCTCTCTGGACTGTTTGTTAGTGAGAGAGAAATCGGTGTAGTGGCGTTACAGTCACACCTACCCACTGAGTTGTTAAACTTGCTCTGGGTGTGAGCCAATACCAGGAGGCAAACCCAGTACCTACCAGCCTTAAGTCTGATGGCTTAACCACTACACCACCCAGGCTAGTTTTTGCAAATATTAGCCTCCCCACCCTCATTTTTGTGTTATTAGTTTATTATCCCCAGAAACATAGGTATGCCAAGGCTGGGGAGCCCTGATTCATCACCGTACATTTTTCTTCTTGACCGGCCTCGGTGGCATCATGGTTAGGCCATCGGTCTACAGGCTGATAGGTGCTGGGTTCAGATCCCAGTCGAGGCATGAGAATTTTAATCCAGATACCAACTCCAAACCCTGAGTGAGTGCTCCGCAAGGCTCAGTGGGCAAGTGTAAACCACTTGTACCAACCAGTGATCCATAACTGGTTCAACAAAGGCCATGGTTTGTGCTATCCTGCCTGTGGGAATCGCAAATAAAAGATCCCTTGTCGCCTGTCATAAAAGAGTAGCCTATGTGACGACAGCAGGTTTCCTCTAAAAACAGTGTCAGAATGACCATATGTTTGACGTCCAATAGCCAATGATAGATAAAAAATCAATGTGCTCTTTGTTTTTTCTTCTTTTACATTAACGATATGGGTTAACAAACACTAGTAAATTATATTTTTAAAATACCAACAGCAGGGCTCAAACTTATGATGGCACTTTTGTGCTGTTAGCAAAGCTCCTCAACAATGGCAAAATGTATACAGCTGGTGTATATTATTTGCTAGTATTTAATATTTGCACATTTGAAATACGTCTTCATACAGAAAAATAACCTTTCAGTCAAGTTTATTTGCTGCAAAAGTCACTTTAAAAACATTTGCCATAGACAGGCTCAAAATTGCAGTCCATTGGCCTTTTCGACCACTGCAATTTTTTTTCTAATTGCTGTGGGAGATAAATTCTTAAGTTCAAGCCCTGCAACACCAGTCTTTGCCATGAGCAAATCAAGCAAAATAGAGATCACTCTACAGAAATGGTGTTAGGCGAGCAATCACAAGTTTTAAAAACATTATTCTGCTTTCCTAAAACTTTCCAGGAGAGTGTGGGACAAGCACATGTGATCACTTGCCTTTTCTGACAAGAAGAAGTAGTTTGTTTTGTTTAACAACACCACTAGAGCACATTGATTAATTAATCATTGGCTATTGGATGTCAAACATTTGGTAATTCTGACTCGTAGTCATCAGAGGAAACCCACTACATTTTTCCTAATGCAGTAAGGGATCTTTTATATGCACCATCCCACAGACAGGATAGCACATACTACGGCCTTTGATATACCAGTTGTGGTGCACTGGCTGGAACAAGAAATAACCCAGTGGGCCCACTGACGGGGATTGATCCCAAACTGACCGTGTATCAAGTGAGTGCTTTACCGCCCCTTTTCTGAAAAAGACTTAACACTACTACATTACCCATAGCTCATCTTTCCTATCAATAAAAAAAAATCCTCACAGACTGTGCCAAAGACAATGTTAAAGCTGAAGTTTGTTTTGTTTTGTTTCATGATACCACTAGAGCACATTGATTTATTAATCATTGGCTATTGGATGTTAAACATTTCATAATTTTGATGCATAGTAGGCCTATTGGAGAGGAAATCTGATAAAAAATGTTCATCAGTAGCAAGGGATCTCCCACAGACAGGATAGCACATACCATGGCCTTTGATATACCAGACATGGTGTACTGGCTGGAAGGATTAATAGCCCAAAGACAATGTATGCTGAACATTCTACGTTTTAAATCACATGTATGTAAAAGTTGTTATTGCAATGTTTACACAAATATTTCATTTGTTTGTTTAAACATGTGAAAATTCTATAAAATTTGGCAATTACATGCCTAATATGGACACATTTCTTTAATTGGTCCACAGTAAAAAATACACCTGTGCAATTATCACTATTTCTGGTAAAGTTTTACTTTTGTATAGCAAACTACAGGTATTTTATGATGTTGGGAGGGGAGGAAGGGATGGGTTCTCACTTAAGTAACAAATGAAAGGGTTTTTTTTTACAAAAATATTTAAAACAATTATTAATGATTTGTTTAAATGTTTCATAAACAGTATAAAATAAAACAACTTCTCTCTTCATCCAAAACTTTCATTTTAGTTACCAATTATTTGACATCAATATTACGTTTAGAACTGTACCATACAACTTATGCCAATATGTTGTAGATCATGTCTTTTCATTATTGCACACCATCTGTGTTATTCTGGATGTTACAACAGGTAGTGTCAGGGTAGTACTTAGATAGGGCAAGGCCAGGGGCAGTCTCCCCCCCCCCCCCCCCCCCCCCCCCACTACAAAACCCCATGATGAAGTACCCTTTACCTTAGCCCGAATACTCTGCTGACTGAGAGCTAGACAGACATTTAAACGGTTATGATTACTCTCTGCTGCCAGAGATAACTGAATAGTGAAAACACGAAATGGTTACCTACCAAATGGTAGGCAAAGATTTCGGCTCTAATACAACAAAAATTCTATATTCAATGCTAAATACCTTTAGGCCTACATCGATCATTTTCGAGTTCACCAATAACAAATATTTCACATATTAACCACTAATACACATACTACAGGAAGAAACCAGTCAACACCAAAACATAATTATTACTGTTACAATTTGTTAGTTTATTTATCTATGATTCTATCTGATTACATATTATAATAGTGATCATCATGAAAGAATAAATTTCACCCATATCCCATCATAATGCAAACATTTAGTTCTTTTTAGGCATGTAGGAATTATGACCCTTTAGATGATTTTTATTTATCCACCTGTACATAAATGAAAAAATGTGCCTGTGTCCCGTACTATAATGTGTGCTTCTTCCCCCTTCCCCTTCCCCATCACTTCACATATCGCCTACTTTTAAGCCATTTAGTTTTGAACCTGTTGAATAACTAGTGACATTGAATATGTCAAAATTTTATTTTGATATTTATTTGTAAACAATAGTTTTATATGACTTACCACTTAAATGTTTCGAGTTACCTCGCTCTTATCATTGTTGGTTACTATAGAAGTCGATTATGAACAACACTGGGGTAACCGGAAGTTACGATACGTTGTCTAAATATTACAGTCGTAAGCCAAAAGTATACATTTACCCATGGATGTGTCCTTATCAAGTACGTAAACATTACCTGTATGGTTTGTTTTTCACCTTGAGTACACTCATAATGCAGCATTAGTTTGCAGAAAATTACCTTGTAATTTTCTAATTATTACTGACTACTACAATCAACAAAATATATAATATACATTACAGTACCTCTAGTTGAATAGTAAAGACACGTTCTCTTGAAGCTGATTTGAGGGATAGGCTTAAAAACGCACTAAAGTCAAATGAAACAAGTAGCCTACATGTAGTTATTTCACTGGGGTAGCCGGGTGTGTTGGTGGGGTAGGCCATGAATGCCATGCCCCTAATCACACATTTTTCTCTACCACTTTTTTTTATATTTTTGCCTGTCGCTCTGGACATAAAACAACTCACCGAGTCGGACAGTAATGTCTTCCCCCAGCCCCTTTCCCAATATGCGCTCCCAGTATAAAACCCTGGCTACGCCAATGAATTATTGCCGCATGTCATGATCAGGTAACCATATCCACAGTATGGATGCTATCGATAGGGTGGTCGTAATTAAGAATGTGTATGAAAACAAGCGGTGATCTGTGTGTAAACGTCTCAGTGAACAGGGGCTCCTTTTACGCTTGCACTTGTTACAGAGGGTATACAATCTACTTGTACATACATGTAGTAATATACACAGGTTAAGAAGTGCGCCTAGGTCGCACACTTTAATGGCTTTGGTCCATTTTTCTTGACAATCAGCGGGTGATTTACATTTGAAGCATTGCTGCCACCTCAGACCTGTAGAAGCCCAAATTTATTGGTACGGTAATTTTGAAGTCAACACGTGTGACGAATGTGAGATAATGAGTCAATGCTCCCACCTACCTCCAACATATATTTAATAGATCCTCTTTTCTATATTATCGAGTATTCTGAAGCAGGAATTTATATTTCGATGACACTGTTTGGCGATACATGTATTATATTTTGACCAGGATTAACATCATGTAGTATCAGGCATGGAGGAACCGAGTGAACATTGGAAGAGAACTAACCGATTGAGAAGGCTAACTGATCCTAATTTCTACGGGGTTCGAGGAAAGATCCTGTAAAAAATAAAAAAAAAAAAAAAAATTAAAAACCGACTGTCCTGAAATTAAGTTTCCTGCATTCTTCAAGTAAAACCTATCGTGACAAATGCTGGTAGCCTAAATGCCGAAGTATGTTGGGGTTTGTGTGTATCCGCGGTTGTAGGTTGTGCTCATGACGGGTGCCGCCGGTTGACAAAATGTGCTCACTTTTCGCTAACACCTAATATCACTCATCACTCATAGGAGGACGGGCTCCCGTTTGTGTGTGTGTGTGGGGGGGGGGGGGGGGGGGGGGTAGGCTGGCTTTTGCCAGAATTATAATTTAAACGAAAATGCTCGAATCTCGATAACAACATTTATTCATATCTGTATTACTACCAAACAGCTTTATAGGGTTGCAAACGAATGACTACGTATTTTTACATAGATTACAACTAATTTTGAGGGTAGGATGATGGTACGCTTATGTCATCACTGCTTTACAGTGATCCATGCATACAATCACAGCTGTATATACTCCATTGAGCTCTGTCCTGTGCAAGTTTGGGTTTTCTCAATCTGATTAAAATTAGCTCTACTGGTCTGCCAGTAGATCTAACAGCATTGTGAGGACTCCCATGTCCAGGTGACATTGCATCTAATAACAATTTAAATATCGACCAATTACACTTCGTCCTTTTATAGCGTTATTCGGGAGCATACATATTCTAAAAATATCGGGCGAGACTATTTATGCAATAGGCGAACTTGTTGGTCTATTTCATCATTAAAAAACAGGGGGGAAAGTGCAGTAATAAACTCTGGGTTGTATACTAGTATAAACAGATTTTATGGCTATACCATTACGGGGTTTTAAACGTCTTGAAACGAATTTTATATAAAATTTTATATTGAAATTAGTTTCCGGCATACTTCGTAATTCACCCGAATCATTTCGTATACCCTCGGCATAATCCCGAATGTTTTCAAATTCTTTTCAAATCACTGGTATCATTTTGCAAGTAAGGTTTTGATTGGTCGAATGAAAGGTCAACTGGACATGAGCTCCAACGGGGTGCTGTTAGATCCACAGGTAATTAACCAGTGGAGCTAATTTTAATTAGATTGGGGTTTCCTGAGCTAGTCTTGGGAGTAGCAATCCACCTACGGACGATGCAAGAGGGATGAAACGCCCTGTTACGATCTTCTAGGGGAGTGGATCATGGAAGCAATCGCGACTTTGCGGGTGCGTGTGCAGGAATTTTAGCAATGGTCTAGACTGTGGCGAGCGACATTTATGGGAGTCCAGACATGCTCCTCCGAAATTTTTTTTTTTTTTTTTTTAAATTAGAGAATTTGCTTCAGCATGGGGGAGGGTTCAACCTCTAAAACCCACACCATGTACACACTCCTTCTTTGCCTAACACATCCTTTGCAGAAATACGAGTGCAGAAATACTCATGTGCAGAAATACTCATGTGCAGAAATACGAGTTTGATAACAGAATACGGTTTTGTCATTCAGATTTCTTTGTTGTTGTTTTTGCTGTCTTCTTATTTTTTGGTCGTTGTAAATGGAAAACCAAGCCAAACATCCCAACAGTCGGGATGCTATCAACATGGTGGTTGTAGTGGATGTGCATGAGAGCAAGCGATGCCATTCTGATCTGTCCAATGCTAGTTCGCATATATACTACTCAAAAGAATTTAAGGGTCAAAAATTTATAACCAAATAAGTTTCAGAATGTATTAGATTGATGATGTAAACTACACCAATTTTTTTTTTTATTGTTCCATATTTACAAAAAAACACAAATAAACGTCACTGTATACAAGAAAGTCACATGACATGCTGTCAAAGTTGAAGGTTGTCAAACATGGATTTTACACATTAGAACATTCGTTTAATAGTGTGTGAATCCACCCCTGGCGCGAATACACTCGACACATCGTTGCCTCATGCTGTTGATCAGACGTCTGAAGAACTCTTGGGGAATGGCCTGCCACTCTGCCATAAGAAGTTGACCCAGATCATGAAGGTTGGCCGGAGGGGCATGGTTATCTCGAACTCTCCTGCCTAATTCGTCCCAGGCGTGCTCTATTGGGGACAAGTCAGGCGAATATGCTGGCCAATCCATCCTGGCAATACCTTGTTGTCTGAGAAAG